>NC_057807.1:640281690-640300190 GCF_018294505.1 Triticum aestivum
CACACACAAACTAAGACTCCATCTCTCTCTCTCTCTCTTCTCTCTCTCTCTCACACACACACAACACACACACTAAGACTCCATCTCACACACACATGCTCTAGGCGGAGCATTTGTTCCTACCACCCTTCATCCAACCTTACCCGTATGATAAACAATCACCTTTATTTACTTGCATAAATTCCACTTTACTTTAGTAGTCAGCAAACTTATCATCTGTACCCTTATAAAAAACGAGTTGGCGATGATGGTGTGCCTGCCATCTTGTAATACAAACCGTATGATCTATATCTAACGGATAGGAAGAAAACTATGATAATTTTACAAAAGATACCCGCACCTCTCTCCACATCATTATCTCCCGCAACCTCATTGCTCAGCAATTAAAAAATGAATAAGTCTCTGGAACAATCTAGCATGCATGGTGGCCGCTGCTGCCTACCGGCGCCGTCCATCCCCATGCCTCCGCCCATTCCGACCACCAGTCACCACCATGCTCCACTCCTCCTCGCCTTATCTCTCATCTTTCATTTTTTCGATGACATTCTCGAGATACCAGTTTTCCGATAAAATTCTCGAGATATCATTAGTTTTTACACATGTGATTACTCCTGCATGGGTCAATCACAACAGGTGTTTTTAAAAAAAATGCATATTGATGTTCTGTGCAATGCACGAGAATCTTGCTTGTAATTATATAACACAAATCACGAGCAGGAAGTGACATTTTTTTGACACAACCACGTTAACATGGCCACGTAAATCACGAGTAGGAAGGAGAAGGGAAGCGGGCTGTGGAGTAATGTTTTTTACCACAATTTCTTAGGAAACTGAGTGCAATAATTGAGTAGTTTTGCAAACTACCATTACTACTACACCTGAAACGGTTCAAAACCTATACTCCCTTGCCAGCGCGCGCTTCCCGTGTGAAATGGTCAGCGTCGCCCTGGAGCGTCAGTGCCGCATTAATGCCCATCCAGAGCGGAGGCGACCTCTCACTGGCGCCGGCTTTGAAGTGGCGTGACGGTCGAGAGAGCGTCGCTTCCCGGTGCACGCGATTGCTCCGCGTCGAGACTGGCCATAGGCCCTGTTTGGATCCATGGGTTAGAGTTAGTTTGAGCTAGTTGGGGCTCAAATAGCCCTAAAGTATCCAAGCATGAGGGTGTAAATTGGAGAAAATTGCACCGAACCCACCAAAAAAAAACTATCCCACCCAAGAGGTGCTAACTGGAGATAGTTCTTATTGGGACCACTGAAAAATCACTTTTCTCTCTCCATGAAGTGCATTTATTGTCAATGTAACCTTGTCACCCAAACACCTCTTTGGCTACAGTTAGTTCAGGGTTAGTCATGAGTTAGTCTAACCTCTAGCTAAGTTAGAGTATCAAACATAAACAGTATATGACATGCAAGTTGCTCAAAGCATACAAGCAAATTTGTACGTGAAAGAATTTTTTCCTTTTTGAAAACGGAACGTGAAAGGAATTTTTTTTAGAATGCTCTTGGCATGTCACTAACATGTGATAGTTAACCGACCTCAATAGACGGCAGAAACGCCAGCCTGCCGCACTTTGATAGAGACGAGGAGGGAGAAGCGATACAGGCTGCTGGATTACTAGAGATAGGTGTCGCACGGAAGCCAAGAAATATGGTGATAGCGTGGGTTAGCCATGTACTAGTATGATGTAACTACACTGGGCTGCCGTGTTTTGTAGTCTTTCAGTCCACTGTGGAGATAATTGGTTAATTTTATATCGCTGAATAATATTAAATATTATGAGTGCAGATGCTCCACCACGAGGTTCCTTGCTCCTTCTCGGTCGTCTGGAATCTATGTTCTTCCACTCTATTTTTTACATGAGCTTTGTTCATCCTTTTGCCAACACGCGAGACATCTAGCATCAAGGCGCACGTGTTATGCAACGATCGTTCCATCTATATGAAGAACACGTGGCACTGGAACTACGAGACGGACATGTACCCAGGAGTGGACGTACGAAACTGAGTAATGTAGCGCAGTAAGTGAAGTAGAAAGGCACAAATGGTATAAACATGCGTGGCATACAGGGTGTGTTTGGTTGCGTTCTCGTCTCAGCATAGTTGTTCCCTCTTCATGCATGCTCAACTCAACACCCCTCTTCATGCATGCTCTCTTCATGCATGCTTCTAGTGTATTTGTGCTAAACTAGTGTGGACTCATGCACCCTCCATACACTCTACCAAACACCCAAAAGTAGGCCGAGAAGGGAACTCTTGGGCGGCATTTGTCTCTTACTACGTACTACCACTAAATGTTGTACGTGCAATGCACGGTGATGTTATGGAGTACGTGCCTAAGTACTCTACTACTATTATATTAGTTGGAGGCACATATTAACTTTTATATTTGTCTACGTGTATGCCCCGAGACCTCCCAACTAGACGTGTCTTTCTCTCCAGGTCGCACTTTGTATCGTTCATACCACTAAGTACTACTACGTGTGGTCTCCGACCCAGAAGTGGAAGAAGTGGAGACGCTCTACCACGCTGTTTTTTTACGCTGGGCTCTACCACGCTATTCATGTCCCACTCCTTTCGCTGACGTGTGGGACATCCATCACGTGTCGTGTTTGGCACCCTTCGTCATAAGAGTTGAAACGCTAGCATTCATCAGAAATAAAAAATAATTATAAATCGGCAGTGATACTATTTTTTTGCGAACCAATCAACAATGATACTATACCACGCGGTTTCCTTGCTCCTCGATATCGGAAAGAATACTTCCGTTCACCAACATGTGGGACGTCGACCATCCTGGTCCACTTGCCATGCACGCAGAACTCCAAGGGAGAGTCACCCAGGTCATCGCGCCGCAGTAACAATGACTAATGAGCCATCAAATCACAGGCCCACTTCCCACTTTGAAGTTGCTCGGACAAAGGAACCATCATGACTTTGTTGAATTCCGCTTCTTGAAGAAAACTACTGTACCAACAGTACTTCTAGCTATAGTATTTACTCCAACAGTGGCCTCCTTTCGTTCATAGGATAGGAATATGAAAATCATAGGAAGTGAGATGACATGCATCTCAATTCCTATAGAGAAAGAGATGCCATTTGATGCATAGGATAGGATTTTTTTTTTCCATTTAGTCTAGGCTAATGTACTGGTAACTTGCTCTAAAAACTACAGTAGTAACTAGTAGTACTGGTACATGCTCGTACTCAGACACAGACACACACACACTAACTACTAGTACTACTACTTCTCACATGCTGGCCAGACGCCGTCGTTCTCCTTCCCGGCTTTGTCAGTGACACCCCACCATGCTTGGATCACCGACGACCTATCCGCAACAGCGCGTGTGTCCTTTTCTTTCTTGCGGCGGCGGGCCTCTCTTTTCTTGAGTGCTTTCTGACTTTTCCGCTCCCTCTGTGTGGCTTTGGCCGCCTCTTACTCTACCGCCCATTCGGCCTTGGCATCTTCAAATTCCTCCCACATAGTTGTGAGGTCACGAGCGACGATGAACTCGGCACAACGGGATGCCATCGCTTCCCTACCATTTCATGTGCGTTCGTGGGCGGCGAGGAACTCGGCGCGGCGGGATGCCATCGCTGCCTTACCGGTTAGTGTGCGGCGCAGTAGCATGAACGACGCTTGGTGAGAGCTCTGGGGTGGAGTGGCCGGACAACCGTATAGTGCATTGGTTTGTCAAGAGCTCAAGGACAGAAGATGAAGCAAATTAGGATTCCCCTTCAATCCTAGTCATTTATTACCGAGTAAAATGCATTGGCGGTCATCGAACTTGTCTTGATAGCTCACTTTGATCATTGTATACGAGAATGCATGGTGATTACCAAGTAAAATGCATGGTGATTATACGGTCGCTGGCTCAGCGTATAGCTTCGTATTTGTATGGTTGACCAGTCAAACAGTCCGCATGCGCTTCATCAGCTCGTGTTCTTTATCTATCTACGCGGGCCTACCTGTGAATGGAGAAAGAAATACTGTAAAAACCAAAATTATGCATATGTGGGGAATCAAACCAAGGACTCGTCGCTACAACGCACCCTCGTCGGCCAAATGAAAATGAAATACTTCGCGTCAGATACTCATGCTCACGCTGTCAAAGCATGCTAATGCATGCACGTCGCCCTCTAAATCAAAGTCCTCTCATGGCACAACGCAAACAGCGAGCCCATCACCTGCGCGCCCCGGCAGTGCCTACCATTACTATTTATACATTTGATGGAGGCCTACGCGAACGCCGAGGATGTATTCACCTGGCTCAACACCAACGGTCATACTCGGACCGCCTTGCTCATGTATATCATCCATCACAATGACAATCTATAAAACAACCTAAGCTAGAGAGGGTACTATGGTAGTATGGTATGGAGTATGTACTATCATAAGCGACTGATCTTAGTGCCACTGCACACCGAAACCCCATCCATCGCAAGCGCGCGCTTCCCGCCTCAAACGGTCACCGTCTCTCCAGAATGTCAATGCCGCATTAACCGGACTTAACTGCAGGTGCAATTGGTGTGTCACTGACATGCGAGCCAGACACCCATTGGGCCCACATGTCAGTAATCCAAACACATCTATAGTTAAGTCACTGAAGCAGCGTCCACATTCATGCCCGACGAACCTACTCCGGCGCCAGTTGTCCATCCTTCTGCCGCGGCTCATTCCCATTCACCCGCTATATTAACTTGAGCCCCAGCTCCCAGCCATAGCCAAAGACCCATGCTTATTCTCCTCCGGTCCCTTCCTTCTGTCGGCACCACTTCAACCATGGCCTCCTGGCGCTCCGAAGCTCTCTTGGATGTACTGTCATAGGAGCAGACGAGGGACATCGGCGGCTCCGTTCCGGGCGCGCTCCAAAGCTCTCTTCGACGTACTGTCGCAGGAGCAAACGAAGGAGATCGCCGGCACCCCCCGGGCCGCCGTGCGCCACCACGACCACAAAGCCGGCGCGCCTGCGCGGGCGCAGCCGACAGCGAGGAAGAGTAGTACATGGTAGGTCGTCACCGCTCTGGTCCTGGGAAGGCCACCGCTACTCCACTCAGTCGACGCCAAGCTTGGTTGGGTAAACATCGGCAGCGGATTAGCCGCTTGACAGCGACGTGGAGGCGGAAATCTTCATAACCTTGTGCTCCGGTCGAAGGAGGAGGTTATCGAGGAGGATGAGGAGGAGGCAAAGGCAATGGCCGGCTTTCTCAGGTTCATGGCCGGACATGGTGGTCGGGCGCCGGCGATCGTTTAGATTAGGTTTACAGTAGGTTTAGTACGGTTTGTGCGAAATATGTAATGAATTTCGTCCAGTTTGTAGGAAAAGTTTTCGAAATGTAATGAATTTCATCCGGTTAATTTGAAATTTTCTTTGTTTGCACGAATTTCGTCTGGTTAGTTCATATAGTTGTCGAAAGGTATGCGGGCAGCATCGGATGGCATCCATCAGTGTCCTCGGACAGATGCCGATGTAAATTTGTGGGCCAGCGCTGGAGATGCCCTAACTATCATGCTATAATCGCTAACAATCCTCCATTATTTGGCAGGGAATAGTTACCCCTCGATCAAAATCAGATCCACGGTGTTTCGCACTCCTCGTGCGTAAGAGTGTAAACTCTTGCTTACATAAAAATGGAGCAAGTGGACGACACTGTAGCACGTCATATCACTCGAACTAGCCCGCCTAACGAGCGGGAAAGCACCTCCTTCGTCATTTTGTTCTGGATTTCTATCGACTGATCACCCAAAAATGTTACGCTTCACAAGTTCTAAAGGAAAAGGCGGCACACTTACGACTCGTACGCGTCGCAACCCCGACAGTCCGGCTCGCACGCCGCTCACCAGAGGGGACACACGTTTTCTTGCAATTTCACTGACATGTGGGACCGTAAATGAATAAACCGTCGATTCCTCAAAAAAGAATAAACCGTCGATAGCCGAAATCTAATCGCTCGGCGGGCGTCGGCTGAGAAGAGAGAAACGGGGGAGGGAGAAGAGATCGGCCGCCCGCCGCGCACGGACTCCAAGAAATATATGGTGATAATGTGAGGTGGGCCATGCTAGAGTCCGGACCGCTTCCGGAGCCCGCTCTCACCGCCCTGGCCCCTCAAGACGCCAGCTGCCCGCTGCATGCACAGCAAGTAGTCCCCGCTTATGTGGAGGAGAGAGAGGCATTGACAAAGTCAAGGAGTAACAGTGGAGACGATAGCTTTCATCAAAAATAAACAATGAATACTCGTTGCTCGTCCTCTATATCGAAAAGAATACTTTCATTCGCCGACATGTGGGACGTCGACCATCCTGGTCCACCTGCCATGCACAAAATTATCCTGGTCTACCCCGATCATATCGCAGGCCCAACCTTTCCCACTGTAAGTTGTTCAGATGAAGGAACCATCATGACTTCGTTGAATTCTGCTTCTTCAAGAAAACTTACTGTACCCGCAATACTGCTACCACACGCGAAGACTGGACGACACTGTAGAACGTCATATCACTAAAACCCACTAGGCCAAACTAGCCCGCCTAGGTCATCTATTTTGGAATGGAGGGAGTACGTCTCTGCACTTCTATGATTTTGTGTTGCACGTTCTCTGTACTTTTGCTATGATTTTCCTACCCTATGAACCAAATGAGGCCTGAATGTATGTCGACTATTGTCTGATCGATCGCTAAGCCTACAATTTTAGGAGCTAGGGCTATTGGTCGATCGACGAGGGATAAGTATAAGCGTACCACGAGCTCATCAGCCCCAACGGTTCTCTTCGGTGAGTGTTTTGCAAGTACTATAGCTCGCATAGTAGCTAGCCTACTAACAACAAGAATCATCAAACAAGCCTTGCTGATATGATAAACAGTTCAAACTTACATCTAAGCATGCCATATATTACATCAAAAGCTGGTGAGGATACATCTGTTTCCATAACTCGGAGAGGGTTCGCATGATTCATCGCATGATTCACTATCAAACAAAAGTAGCAAGATCCGCCCACACAAGACAGTTCACTAGCCCTAAGATGGTTTGATAACACGCATCGTTCTGGTAATTAAACACAGGGCAATGCAAACTACCCTGAAGGATTAGTGCGACCAACTATTTCTTGTCATCGATCTCTCGGGCAATGACCACAGCATGGACAGCGGCATGGGAATCGATTTCTGGGGCGATGTCCACATGAGTGACCGTGACATCGGAATCGATCTCTGGGGCGATGTCCACAGGATGGACAACATCATCGGAATCGATCTCCGGGGCGATGCCAACAGGACGGGCCACGACACCGGAATCATCAAGGACAACCACCGGCACCTGCACAACCCTAACATTTTAGTAAGCACGTTGCAAATAATCAAAAAGCAAGCACATTGCAAATAATCAAAAACCACAACTATGGTAATAAACCATTATTTTTTACCTTGTGCAGCTCACCGGGGGATCTCATCTCTCCGGGGGCCATCTCCTCGTCCTCAATGGGGGCCATCACCTTGGCAGGGGAATACCGCTTCTCAACGGCGACTATCTCCTCAAACTCGGTCTTGAGCCTCACATAGGTGGCAATCAGAGTTCCCGGGGTAGGCACGGTGGGGCCCTTGCTGTTCTTCCAACTTTCTTTGAGGAGTTTGTCCGACAACGTCCTCAACTCTTTGGCCAGTGCTTGTTTCTTGGAGTTCTTCGTGTCCATGGGTTGGCCCGCCAACATGGTCAACTCATTGGTCGGTGCTCGCTTCCTGGAGATCGCTGTCTCCAGTGGGTTGTCTGCCGGCAACTCTTTGCCTAGTGCTCCAGGATCCATCAAGGAACTGACAAACAAAAAGCAATCGAAAGGAAACCACAATCGTAATGAAAACGGGAAAAGAATAGGATGTGAGAATCGGTTGGTGCTTCGCAAAAAGAATATTATTGGAATAAAAATATAGCAGCATAACTGATTCACCCACCTTTCCTTCGTCGGCAGAGAAGAAAAATGGCAGAAGTGAGTAGCCTGGAGTGAGGTTTTCTTCAAGAAAGGGAAGAAAGGGCTTGAACGAGCGTTCCAATGAAATGATGGTTGCTTCGTCCAGTCCAACTTGGAGGCCACCTTACCACTGCTGGTAAAGGTGTGGGTTTTGTGATATGGAAGGTCTTGACGGCCACACCAGGGTGATAGGTGAGTCTTGACTATAGCACCTCGCTGTGATTTGGTGGATGGCACGCGGCCCGGATGCTTTGAAATGTCCCGCATGTAGATAGAGCGGCTAGTCATATAGGAGTGCTCAATATTGTGCACCGCGACCAAGGCGGAGAGGAAAACGAGAGAACTATGTATTTAATGCATGAGTTTAATTAGGGTAGTTTTGTAAAGTACGAGATACATTCCTCCAATAGCAAAATGCCTTGGTTCATGAGATTTGAGATTTGAGCCCTATAAACCGGAAGGGAGGGGGTACTGCACATGGTGTAGTCTAGTCACTTGTTTTTTTTGAGCCGAAGTCTAGTCACTTGTTGAAATCTCTAGAAAGGCAAATACTCCTTTCCGGTTTACAGGTCTATACTACTCCCTCCGTCTAGGTGTGTAAGTCATCTTACGAAAACCAAATATTCCCAAAACACTTAGGCGCGGTGCATTAACTTCTACCTTGTTTATTGTTTCTTGACATACATATCAACCAATAAGAGATGAGAGGTGTGCATGCTTTTAATGAGTTGCAATGGCTAGTTCATTGCATGGAATGCTATTAATTAGCAAATAAACATTGGTGACCCCAGGAGGAAATGGTGCTAAGCGCATGGACCTATGCAGAATGAGTATCAGCAACCAATGGATAATGGAGTTTAATTGTTAAACAATAGCATTTTTGTCTCATGCAAGAGCCTGGCTAGTACTCCAAGGAACCGCACCACGCGAGCGTTCGCAACTGCCACGTTCGGTTTGCGCTTGGCTCTTCGCCTCTTCGAGAAGACGAACATTGATGTTACTCCTACTTCTACAGTATCAAATCCACTACTGCATGTCCGTCCACCTCGTGCGGGAGGTATAGCGTGTAGCGAAAGCTTCTACTTATTGCTCCTGCCTTTGCGTCCATGACAGGTGGGCCCAACAGGTGGTTGGCCCACCTGTCATGCAGCCAAAGGCAGGTGCAGTTAAGGCACCGGAGCTCAGTCTGCAAGGGAGAGGGCGTCGTAGTAATCAAATTTCTTGGTCTTGTATGAGTTGACGCGGCACATCAAAGCACTGCACTCGATAAAAGTCTTTTTAGACATTTCAAATGGGCTACTTTGTATGAGGAGTAGACATATTCTACTTCGTATGTACTCCCTCCGTTCCAAAATATAAGTCTTTTTAGAGATTTCACTATGAACTACATAGAAACAAAATGAGTGAATCTACACTCTAAAATATGTCTATATACATCCGTATGTAGTTTGTAGTGGAATCCCTAAAAAGACTTACATTTAGGAACGGAGGGAGTAGTCAGTTGTTGCAATCTCTAAAAAGACTTATATTTGGAAACGGAGGGAGTACAACGCATGCATGCATGCCGTGTCTTTCCTTTTGATACTTGCATGTGTTGATTTGATGCGCCTTGCCAAATTTTGACTATAAATTTAACTAACCAAATTTTCATGCATGTCACAAAAAATCACGGGGCTGTTTGGATTGTGACTATGTTTGTCTTATGTTGCCACATTATTTTTCCCACACTTGCCACACTTGCCTAACCCGAGTTGCTCAAATTGTTAGACACACTTTGGCTTGCCTAAGGGAATCTTGCCACAATTTTTGTGTCTATGACATGTGGGGTTCACTGCTAATAAAAAAATTCTTGTCTTAGGTGTGGCTAATAAAAAGACTTGTATTTAGGAACGGAGGGAGTAGAAAATATAAATAATAGTGCATGTTGGGGAAACCCACGTTTCCGCTAATTTTAGCCATGGGCTTGTTCACAATTTTTACGAGGGGGTGGTTGTTCATTTAATGGAGGGACTTGTAGTACCAGACTTGAACGATACAAAGTGCGACCTGGCACACCGTAACACCAGTTGGAACAAGCGGGTAGCTATCTCAAAAAACAATCAACAACTAAAAAAACCGTGACCTGGCATGTAGTAGTACACAATTTTAAACGATTGTTTTGATGGAGTGAAAAAGGAAAACTACCCCACTACTTATATATAGGCCGGAGCCTCCGCGCTTGCTTGCTAGGGCTGCTCTATTCACACACTCTCATCCTCTCTAGATCTAAACAAGATAGTGGTAGTAACACTATCTTTCTCCCTTTAAAAAACACTGGCTTTCTATCCTCACTGCTGGTTACAGATCCGGACGTATCCCCCTCCGCCGGTGAAGGGGAGGAGGGGCAGCGTTTAGGCCGTCGTCGACAGCGAGGGAGGAGACCCACTGCCGGCGGCACCGTTATCTCTGGCCGAGCGCCGGGACGGGAGGTCCTCCGATCCCTTCGTCGTTGCCTGTGGGCGGATCCGGCCTCCCGCCGCCCACCTATCCACATCCCGACGGCCTTCAGGTATATCTTCGTTCGAAACCGCCTTAGCTCTACTTCCCCAGCTCGCTACGTCGCTGCGTGTGCATCATTTTCTACCTCTCAGCCCCTCTCGATCGGATGGTCCAACGTCACCTTTTTTTTCTATTGTTAGAAGTAAAGCTACTTCATGGAGTCGAATCTTGTACTCCCTCCGTACGAAAATACTTGTCATTGAAATAAAGTGGGGGTGACTTGGTACAAATAGGAAGGAAAGGGGATGAAAGTAGTACAGACTGGTCATCCAACCGGTCTCTTGGTCGAAAAGGGAAATATAGGGGTAACGCTGTACACAGTGGTATGACCAGGACTAGATTTGCTATCCACACATAGGAGTAGGTGGCTAGAGTGAACAAAAATGGGACCAACCTAGATATGTTTCTTGGATGTTTGTTTCTTGGGGCAACAAACTATGAATCACCACTTTATACCCCTGTTTACATACATGGTGATGTACTGCTGGTGCACCCACTGTCCCATGCCCTTATAACAAATATTTAGGCTCCGGTCAGAATAAAGGGGTAGAAAACATAGGTCTTGATGTAAATAGAGGAGTAGGAAAGGAATGTAGGTATAAAACTATGGAACAGCGAACCGGAGGAAACTCTCAAGAGAATGTGTTCGGATGGACTACGAAATGTACAGATTTGTTTTTTAGAGTAGCATGCTTGGCAGTATGAGATGCTATTTGTTTATTCAGCTGCACAGTGACTACTCTTGTCCTCACCTCACGTACCACACATAGGTTGATTTTTTTATTCTGGCAAACACAGCACAACAACCTGTCTAACGCATGGCAGCGAGCGCCTGCCTCGGGCTTCCGCCCAAAAAATGAGCAGTGCGTGGATGTTTCTAATCCGATGGAATCAGTACTACCAGACCAGCTTTCCTATGAAACACTATTCACCTTTCCCGTGTTCTGTACGGTTGGAAGGGAAAGAATACCGTAGGAATTGTGTTCCTGCGAAAATCCTGCACCAAACCTATGAACCGAACGCGGCCTTAGCTGTTCTTAATATAATGTCCCTGGTAAAAATGAAGCCATGCCACTCTTTTTGCCTGTAATTGTTTGAGACTCTGACAAGTTTAGACAAATGTTTTTTCCTGTAATTGTTTGAGACTCTGACTATTTCCTCTGTGCCTTTTTATGCAAACAAGGATATCCAATTCACCTGGTTGCTGTTGTGACCTTTTGGTGCACTGCACAAAACTCTTCTTAAAAGAAGTGACTTTTGTGTTGTTTAACTGGAATGTCAGATGGAATAGTTGGTTAATTTTGGTGGAACTGCACAAAGGGAGATATGTGTTCCAATCCTCATCATCCATATTGGCGCCATAACCTTCCTTTAGGTAAGAATGATATTTAATGCACGTGTTCATCTCTATTTTCCGACTGCCATGAGAAAATAATGTTGTTTTTTACTAGTACACTTGTACTCCCTCACTGACAAAATCAATTCTAAATTAGAAGGCCAATCTTGTACTTGGTTTCACCAACTGGTGAGGAGAAAGAGAAACAGAGCATGAAGAGGAAGAAGAAGAAGAATAAACAGTGCCAAGGCGATCTTGCTGAAGCCAGACGCCTCAGTCAAGGCTATTCAAGGGCTCCGGCAATGACTACCTTACATGTGAGACGATCCTCCAGGGAGCCCTTCGACTTCTGCTGTCTCACTTAATTAATTAGGAGTACTTAAGTACCACTAATTTATTACTGCCTAATTATCCTGTTGGAGTTAAACAAATTTTTAGTAGGACCCTATGCTGAATCATGTACGTGTGAATGTTTGTCTATGGAGGTGAATCATGTGGTGGAGCAGGGAGGGAATATTATTAGTGTCATGACATAATAGTGCTATTGTTTTGCATGTCAATTTATTTCCATTGGTTCAATGAGGCAATGTTTTGCGTATTATCCGTCATGAATTTGATGCTACTGTTTGAGTAATATGCTAATGTCTTCCTATCCTTTCTCACTAAGCTAATGAAGGTTTCACCTTGTTCCTACTTGTGCAAACAGGGATCATGTTGTGCCAATCATACATTTTAGTGGAACTACACAAGACAATACAATGAACTGTATCCCAGCCAGTGCTTTAACTCTGCTGGAAGTTCTTGATAATCTTTCGATATAATCTCAGTACTGGTAAACAAGAGTGATTTCAACCATACATTTGAAGTGCACAAAAATATATACTATTGTGTGATTCCAGTGAGTGCTTTATCATCTCTTATGGGACTACATGAATAAGCTTTTTTCTCAGGTTGGTACGGGCCTAAGGCCTTCATCCATATTAGTTTGCTGTCATCTCTATTTGTATCGTGCTACTGTCATGAGAAACTCCTTTATCTTTGCACTTTTAAGTTTTGCAACCTATGATAAATGGCAATGCTTTGAGTGTTGAGTTGAGCTAATTGGCACTGATTAAATAAACTAATACCTCTCTTTAAGCAAGACTACTATGTTGCTAACTTTACCCATTAAGATAATGAGGGTGCTTCTATTTTTTAGTGTATGTTTCATCAACTAGTCCCACTATTACAGTAATCTCACTCTCTCAATATATGTGCCAACAGGGATGCTCGATTTTGGTGGAACTACACAAAAACTTTGGGTGCTTCATTGCCTCAACAACCTCCGTCCTTTCCTGTCAGTCGCTAATCTCCGCTTGCTTTCTTCCTTTGCTGTCAGTCGCTTGGCTTATCTTGGCTTCCAGTCAAAGGAAATAGTAATTGATATGCTACCTCACACAGGTTGGTACTGGTGTTTATCCTGATTATTGTGCCTGTCATATGTATTGGTAGTTTGGTATTGTGCTACTGTTTGCCGATTTCATAAAGGAGTAATTTGGAGCCTGAACTCGCAGGCAAATCATTACATCGGGCGATTTCAGTAGAACTGCACAAAATGATCAGATGGACAGGTACTTATGCTGCTGCTCTGTACTCCAAAGTTCACTTAGACAAGCATCGATGTTGACAAGAAGTGCCTATATTCATTCGAGTATCAACTGGCGTCAACCAATTGTCAAACTCCAAGTATTAGGAGAGTGAACGCCAAAAATATTGCTTGGTGCATCGCCCAGAAAAACGCAGTCCAGTCTTTGGTCCCAACTTGTGCCTTTTGGTTATCGGCACATATGGTAGCGAACTATATGGCATGGAGTCTAAAGATTCCAGACAAGTTGGTTGACGCGTATATTCATCTGGCACTTAATCAGTCTGCACGCCAAGGATGCTCCATTTTAGTTGAACTGCACAAAAAATTTGGGTGGTTCATTTTCTCAACCACCTCCTTTCTCGTCTGCAATGTAGAATTTTGGTGAGATACAGGACCAAGATGAGCCAGTAAACTAGTTGGATGAAAGCAGTGGCCAAGTTGCTCAAACATCCCTCGGCACGAGGCCACTATTTGAGGATAAACCTACAAGCAAAGTTCAGATTGTTTGTGCTGCCTCTTATGTACTCGAAAGTTTACTCGTACAAGAACTAATTTTAGCAAGAAGTACCTCTGATTGAACACCATTTACCAGTATGTACCCTAGGTAATTAAAGTTCGTCCATGGATCATATTGGCTATGATCTCAATCATTTGGATGCATAAACATACTGAACATGTGTATATCTGAATCTTTTTGTGAATTATGTATGAATATTGTCGTGTGATCTATCAATCATTTGGATGCATAGATATGCTGAGCTTGTGTATATATGAATCTTTTGAGTTGTTGATAGTGAATGTTGGCTATGAATATGAACGTGTCCTGTGAACCTGAGTTTGATATGAATTGCAACAAAACCAGTTATAACCCTTCTCCTCCTCTCAATCTGCGACTCTACTGCCACGTTTTCCCATCTCCGAGTCGTTCCCGTCCGGGGCCTCGCCATCGTCCACCGCCTCGCTGTGTTCAGTGCGGCGTGGTCAACAAACGAGAGTCATCGGAAGAGGACTTTACATGAAGAGCCTGACGGCTGGGACCCACGAGGTCCATGGTCACACGCAAGGAAAGTTCCTCTTTATTAAGCTGAAAAAATGTTTCCTCCACCTCACAGTTGGGACCCACCGACTGTATCTTCGCACGGAAGGAAGTGCCTCCTTGTTTTGCAAAAAAAAATATTCATCCCGTTGACAGCTGGGACCCGTCAGATTTGGTGACTGACTTGTGGGCCTGCTAAGCGGACGTGTACGCACGGTTTTGTCAACTTAATCAACAAATGATTCTAGCAGCTGGACCGTTGGATGTTAATCCAACAGCTATGCTCCTTCTTCAACCTCTGTTCTTGCTCCTGTCTCCCGTGGGCGGCACCGCGGCTGTGCTGCCGCGCACCCGAACCAGTGAAGTTTCCCACTCCTCTCCATCTGCGACTCCACTGCCCCGTCTTCCCCATCTCCGGGTCATTCCAGTCTGGGTGCGCTTGGCACGGTGTGGTCAACGTGGTCAACAATCGAGAGTCATCGGAAGATGACTGTACGTGAGAGGCTGATAGTGGGGACGCACCACGCCCATGGACGCATGCATGCAACAGAACGCGGAGAGATCAACATGGTCAAGGAACGACTTCCATCGGAAGTATACTGTACGTGGAGAGTCTCAGCTGGGTCCACGGTTGCAGCAAGTAAGTGCCTCCTTATTACGCGGAAAATAATGATTCCTCCAACTGACAGCAGGGACCCACTGGACGGGCCACCGTATTTTGCGAAAAAACGTTTGCCCCCTGACTGCTGGGACCCACCTGACGGGCCACTGTATTTCGCCAAAAAACGCCCCCCCCCCGCTATCAGCTCGGACCCACCGGAAGTGCCTCCTTATTATGCACAAAAAAAATGAATACTCCCCCTGCTAGCTGGGACCCACCTTGGTGGGAGGCTGACTTGTGGGCCTACTAAGATGATGGGGACAAAGGGCTTTGTCAACTTAGTCAATATGAAGGATTCTAGCTCCAGTGACCGTACGATGTCCATCCAACAGCCGTAGTGCTTCTTCAACCTCTGGTCTTCTTGCTCCAGCCGCCCAAACCAGCGCCGGTCGTGCCTCATGCTCCTGCCTCCCATGGCCGGCTGTGCTGCCACGGAGGACTCACCGCCCCTACTATACCCACCGCTGGCCAGGCCTTGCGGCGACCGCAGCCTCACACCGCAGCCGAACCAGCGAACCCTCGTACTCCTCTCCGCATGGGCTTCCACTTCCGCGTCTTCCCCGGCTCCACGTCATCCCCTTCCTAGGCCTCGCCGTCATCTACCACCGTGGTGCTGTCCGCGCGGCGTGGTCAACGTGGTCAAGGAATGACTTTCATCGGAAGAGTACTGTACGTGGAGAGGCTGACAGCTGGGTCCATGGCCATAGCCCAGTTTTTTTGTGATTTGCCAAGTAAATCGCTTTGTTAGGCCTGTTGGGCTGCAAATCTTTCAAGACAAGGAGAGCTTTCATTCGGCTGGCCGAGAAAATGGCCCATCAGTAATGAGAAATGGGCTGTACATTTTTAAAACACATCAAACCAGCAATTAGTTTCAAATATCTTTTTTTTCATTTTGAGATTTTAAATTACATTAATTTTTATGCGTGGAGAATTTGTTGGATTTTATATTGATATACATTTATTTTTAAAATCAGTTTGGATGTGAGTCAAAATTTCAGGATTAAAAACAGTTCGGACCGCACCGAAATATGCAAAATTTCGTATAATTTTTTAACTGTGGCCACAGTATGGACTGTAATGCTAACAAAAAGAATATGGGCTCCAAAAAAAACCTTAAGAATTAGCAAATGGGCTGTAAATTATTAGAAATAATGGCATATGGGCTGTATGCTGTTTTCCACAGATTTGAGGCTTTCCTAAAACAAAAGGTTGACGCACAAGCAGTGACTGTTGGATTGCCATCCAACAGCCGTCGTGCTTCTTCAATCTCTACTCTTCCTGCTCCAGCCGCTCAAACAAGCGCCGGCGGGACTGCCTGCTCCCTCCTTCCCGCGGCTGGCTCTGCTGCCGCACAGGCCTCACCGCCCCATCGTACTCCCATTGCTGGCCTAGCCATCCCTCTACTCACCCACACGTGCTATTATTCTCCGACAACAGCAGACGAACCAGTAAACCCTCGTACAGTCATACTCCCCTCCGCGTGGGAAACAACTGCCGAGTCTTCCCTGCCTCCATGTTGTTCCTTTCCTAGGCCTCGTCGTCGTCCACCTGACATCGGGGACCCACCGAAAGGGCCTCTGTATTTCACGCAAAAATGTTACCACCGCTGACAGCTCGGACCCACCAGCTATATATTCGCACGCAAGGAAGTGCCTCCTTATTATGCACAAAAAAATGAATACTCCGCCTGTTAGCTGGGACCCAGTATAGTGGCAGGCTGACTTGTGGGCCTACTAAGTTGACGGGGACGGAGGGCTTTGTCAACTTAGTCAATAATATGCACGATTCTAGCTCCAGTGACCGTACGATGTCCATCCAATGGCCGTAGTGCTTCTTCAACCTCTGGTCTTCTTGCTCCAGCCGCCCAAACCAGCGTAGGTCGTGCCTCGTGCTCCTGCCTCCCATGGCCGGCTGCGATGCGGCGGAGGCCTCACCACCCCTACTACTCCCACCGCTGGCCAGACCATCCCTCTACTCACCCACACCCCCTGTTATTCTACGGTGATGACAGCCTCACCCTCGTACTCCTCTTCGCGTGGGCATCCACTTCTGCGTCTTCCCCGGCTCCGCGTCGTCCCCTTTCTAGGCCTCGCCGTCGTCCACCGCCATGGTGCTCTCAGCGCCGCGTGGTCAATGTGGTCAACGACTGACTTCCATTGGAAGAGTACTGTGCATGGAGAGGCTGACAGCTGGGTCCACGGCGGCCGAAAGGAAGTGCCTCCTTATTACGCGCAAAATAATTATTCCTTCACCTGACAGCAGGGACCCACCGGACGGGCCACCAGTATTTCGTGAAAAAAACGTTTCCCCCCTGGATGCTAGGACCCACCAGCTACATCTTCGCACGCAAGGAAGTGCGTCCGGGCAAAAAAAAAACCAAAACGATTCGCCCCCCTGACTGCTGGGACCCACCAGCTACATCTTTGCAGGCAAGGAAGTACCTGACAGTCGGGACCCACTTGGTCGAAGCGTACGTAGCGTTGTCTTTCTGGTCGCGAAAGTGTACGTACATACTGGTCGATGTAGAGGCACGCATGTGTCGTAGTAGAGGCGCGCACGTGTCGATGTAGAGGCGCGCGTAGCATGTACATGTACGTACAGCAGCGAGGGTGTAAGAAAGAAAATATGGCCACGTACATACATACGGGCAGGGTCTCGAACACCTACTCACACATACGTACATGGATGGGTCAGAATGGAGAAATATCGTCGTCGTCGTGTTCATGGGGAGCCAACAGAATGCGTCGTGTTCATGGGGAGGCAATAGAATTTGTCGTGTTCATCGGGAGGCAACAGAACGCGTGGGAGCCAACCGGCTTGGATGGAATAGGCGATGGAAATGAGGCCTGGCGTACCGCACAACGGAGGTAACGGACCTCCTACGTTCGGAACGGGGTCCCGTTGATCGGGAGGGGTGTGGTGTACCGTAAAATGGAGGAAACGGACCTCCTACGGTCGAAACGGGGGTCATGTTGATCGGGAGGGGTGTGGCGTACCGCAAAACGGACGAAACGGACCTCCTACGGTCGAAACGGGGGTCCTGTTGATTGGGAGGGGTGTGGCGTACCGCGAAATGGAGGAAACATACCTCCTACGGTTGAAACAGGGGTCATGTTCATCGGGAGGGGTGTGGCATACTGCAAAATGGGACTCCACGGGATACTGTTCATCTCCACCGTCGACCTCCTCCGGCCTCCACGGGCTACCGTCGACCTCCTCCAGCCTCCACGGGTTCCTGTTCATCCAGCCTCCACCGTGCGCTACTCCACCGGCTACTGTTGAACCACCCCTCCACCGTCTACTGTTCATCCACCCCTCCACCGTCTACTATTCATCCAGCCCTCCACAC